>NC_056743.1:1118510577-1118523077 GCF_019279795.1 Protopterus annectens
AAAAACGGCGTGAAAGAGTCCGTTTCTGTCGAGCATCGGTAATGCAAAGAACTTCCTCAGAAGCCGGTGCCTGCTCAGCGGCTCCAGACCCATCCAAGGTAGAGACATCCACAGTTCCCATAGTCCAAGAAGAATCTCGCGGTATACTTCAGCGACGGACTTCGAATGGGTCTTGGTAGAGGGCTGCGAATTCATTGAAGCAGGCATCAGGGGCTGCAAAAGTGCCTCACTGCATACCGGTGGACTGATGACTAGCTTAACGGAAGCATTGTCGGCAGCTTTGGACCTGTGTGGTCTGTGTTTATCCTTACGTTTTTTCGGAAGATCGGTAGTCGGATGGCTTACAGAAGCCATTTCGGAATACAGAGATCGAGAACAAAAGTATTTAGCAACAAAAATGGCCCGAAGAAGAATAGTTCAGGTGTTGAACAAGGCACAAAACCAACACTGAGATACATCGTGGTCTGGGCCTAAACAGGTGATGCAGTAAGAATGGAAATCTCGGTGTGGTATTTGCTTTCCACACGCAAGACAATTGTTAACTTTTTCTGACATCGGTTAGAGCAAGAAAAAAGGGTCTCCAATGGGGTATTTAGCTTTATAAGACTTCAGGATAATTCAATTTGGAAACGAAAACTCAGGTAGCGGCCAACCGGCAATCATGCTACTTCTGCTTCGGGCTCCTCGGCAAGAAAGACTGATGTAATGGCGTCAGCTGCCTGTTTTTATATCCCTGATGACCTGACATCAGTCCTAGAGTGGCAGTAACCGACACAGAAATACTAAGTCTCTAGTATTCGGGCCGACTGAGGGCTACCTGCAGGCAGATATAACCCAAGTGTGATGACTGCAACAGTGAAACACAAAGATTATCAAATTGTTCCATGGATGTCTTGTGTTGCACAGGTCCAGAAATTTCATCAGTTTCAAATGTTAAATCACAAAAAGTCACTGTCCTAATGCATATGAGAGAATTTCTTGTGCTTTAAAACCCCAAACCGTTACCAAATTGTCCCATTACATAGTATCACTCTATTACAGTGTCTTTTTCTTGTTCTCACAGCTGGTCTTTTCTTTTTTAAAACTGTTTCACTTGCAGTTTGTTGCGTTTTTTTTTTTTTTTTTGCCTGCTGTCACCGCTGTATACATTTTGGTTACTACGTTATCTGCTGCTACATAACCAGACACCTTCTCAGCTTGCTGCTGCTTTTCTCTTTCAGTCACTACTGCACAAGTTTTTACTGCTACATTCTCTGTTACCACACCAGTCGGTTCCTTTTACACACTACCATCCTCCGCTCTTCCAAAACATTAGCTGCCATCTCACCCCATAAAACATCAGAACTGTCACCTGGATCACCCTGCTTGACTATTTTTAACAGAACATCTGCAAGTCCTCCTGATGCCAGTTCTGTTATCTGCATCACTTTGACAGACTCGCTTACTTCCTTTTCCACTGAGACAGCTAACTGCTGCTCATCTGTCATATCCACCACACAAGAATCTGTTTATGCCAAAGAGGAGGGGAGTTCACAATGCCTTGGACAAACTAAGCATAGTACAAAAACCACCTACAGTCTCCATGGAAGAGAGGCCACTAGCCTAGTGGGTCTCATCTGGTCAACAAAAGATAAAAAAAAAGTTGTCACCATAACAGAACTGCATGCGCGACTTGTTTTTTCATCTCCTTTGTCTATAGAACTATTTCATACCAGTTCATAGATTCCGCTTCACCAAAGCAATCTTTCCCAGGCTTCTACTCCTCACTCTGTCCTATAATTTCATGTACACCTATACCTCTCCAGATCTGAATAGCCCATTCAGAACACATGCCATTGTCTAAATTAGTACAACATCCACACTCCTCCTCTCACAGCCAGGTAGAGCGGTGAGCAGGAATGTAAAGGAAAATTAAACAAGCACGCAGATCTATCATTATGGTAAGTACACAACTTTTCACAAAGTTTCCAGTTATACGCCAGATGAGACACTGGGATAGAGGGTTTATACCTTGGCCTACTCTGCCAATGGTAGGCAACAGTTTTATGTTGTGTGGTAAGCTTATTTAGAGAACATAAATGAGAAGACTGGCAGGAAGAGTGCCACTGGTAACATGTTACCCTGGGGGCTCCAATTGGAGTTAAAAGAAATGAGACGGCAGATCCTTTTGCATGCAGACAAATGGCCTGGCATTAATGACAGGACATCAATTACTCTGGTCTTAAAACTAAAAGCCTTGGAAAGGAAGAAAATAGTACAAACTTAGCCATCCCGCACAAGCACTTTATTAGGAAAAAATTAATGTTTTTACTTAGATTGTAAAATATTTCTAAAGTTTAACTATCATGATTTGACATCAACTTTTTAATAGTTCAACTTGGCTTGTTAATTCAGTTTTTTTTTCTAACATTTAACTTTCAGAATTATTTTTAGTGTATGTACATATTTTTTAAGATGAAGTGTTATAACAGTTAGCAAAGGGTTAACTACATCTACTCATTTTACTCATGGTTTAGCTGGTTCTCTGTGTCCAATCAGATTGTTAGGTGTTTTAAAATGTATTTAAACATTGGCTGTGCACAATGACTCTTGTCTGATGAAGTTATTGTTTTAACGAAAGCACTCACATCGATTTTATTGGATTTATTCAGCATTAAAGTTTGCTTTTATTCAACATTTTTTGTGTTTGATGTTCCTTGGGACGTTTCCTGCCGGGTATACTTTATTTAAACAAAAACGTGTCATGTCGAAAACCACTCCATTGACACATATAGATCGAACCACGAAATAATCGAATGCACAAAACCGTGAAATTACCACAAAATTCGATATGTGGAAGTGTTTTGGTTGGCCCGTCTGAGCTACAGATCCGTAAGGTAAATGTGCGATAGTTACGGACCTTAGGGTTAGGGAGGGGTTAAGGAGAGAGCATAGATAGTGGTGTATGTGGGGTTCAGTGTAGGGTTATAGGGTTTTGGTTGGTGTATGTTTGTTGTTTATTTTGTTTGGGTGGGTAGTGTGTTTCGGGCGGTGGGGTTGGCTAAGTATGACAATTCGGTATTTTGAGTTTCGCGGTTTTGTCCATTCGATTATTCCGCGGTTTGATGTATATGTGTCGATGGAGTGGTGTTCGACATAATGCATTTTCGTTTAAATAAAGTAGACCCTGCCTGTCAGTCATCTCATTTATTTGACTTGTGTCTTGCCTTTGATATTTTCCTATATTTATAGAAAATGTTTTCTTGCCCACAGTCTGAGAATTGCTGGAATACCCAATAACACAGCTCTAAATGAGTGGCAGAAAACATTGAGGAGGCATCTGAGAACACCTGATCCAGAAGAGTATCCTACCATTTAATTAAACTGAAAATTTAAGACACTCATGAAATAGATTTTATCATTTGGCAAGGGTTTATTGAAAGGTGTGGGCTTTGGGTGCCTTAAATTCCAAGACCACCACCTCAAGATTCACCACTGAATCCCAACACAGGTGCCTGCAAGACTCAAGCACTCTGTAGAGCCAATATGGTTTCCTATGGGTAGGGGTGGAAAGTCAGGCTGCCGGTAGGTTTCCTAAATCACATCATCCACTACTTTTAATATTGGAGGAATGTAGAGAGGTCTGGGTTTAGGAAGACCAACAAATTCTTGGAAAGGGGATATTCCTAAGCTTCTCAACTTAATGACTCTTGTATGTTATGAAGTGGGCTCAGAATAAGATCCTCAGGTTATCAGACAGACAGGAATATCATCGGAGTCAGCACTAGCACATGGTACATGACATGTGTCAGCTTGGTCCTCAGTCATCAGAATCCATAGACTACTGTGGGGAGGGGTTCCTTTTTACAAGAAAAATTCCTGGGACAGAGTTATTTTCAGTGTCTAGTTGAATTCCATAAGATCCCCTTCAAACCTGAATAAGCTTTGTGGGTAGGCCTGTGAATAGTGGGGCTGAGGTCTAAGACCAGGGCAAGCCAAGCTTAGGCTTTTTAATCTACAGTGGCCTAGATCAGAACTTGGGCATGACATCAAGTAGCTGGTCCTCGGACAGCAGATGGGTGGCTGAAACTGGCGGCTGTCCAGCAGTTCTGGACCCAAATGATGCATGGAAGTACTCTAAGCAGACACTGGCAAAAAATTGTGTAAAATCTTACACATAACAGTAAATGTTCTTCTATTCACTGTCGCAGTATTCTTAACTTGGGGATCACCTGCCAAGGACAGCCCAGCATCCTGCCAGTATCCCAAAGCCTTTAGGATCTTGTACATGCCATATTGTCACACATGCTACCCGCACAATAGGGCATAAAGGTGACATACAGGCACAGTTATACAAAAGTGAATTGCCCAAGTAGAGGACAATCTCCATAGGACAAAAAGGAGGCTATGCACATCCAAGTGGAGAAAATGCAGAAGGAAAAGGGGGACCCTCAGCCAGGATAACTAAATAAAAACCCAAAAGAAAAAGAGGAAATGGAAGGAGGGACTGAATACTGAAATAATGAACAGAAAGACATCTACTGTTATGGTAAGGTTTTACACTTTTATATGACTGTTGCAGTATTCTCAACCTTAGTGAGAGTACAAAAGCTCAAGAAAGAGTGGGAAGTGAAAGACTGGGAAGAAGCCTCAAATAAGCCCATACAGGACAGCCCTAGCAAAACCTGCTCTGGCTCTACAAACCATATCCAATTTACAACGCTTAGTAAAGGTATGCACAGATGACCAAGTAGTAGCCTCAAGGATGGAACAGATACCCAGACCCTTGAAGAAAGCACCAGAAGCAAAAGCCCTAGTGGAATGAGCTCTGATGTACAGACACTTTCCATGAAAAAACAAAAGGAAATGGTATTTGATATCCAGGAGGAGATGTTTTGATTTGAAACAGCTAGACCCAAAGTCCTGGGATAAAAAGAAATAAAAAGCTGGTCAGAATTACGAATGGTCATAGTTTTATCCAAACACTGTGCAAGTCCAAGCTGTGCAGGGACCCTCACTAGCAGACAGTGGAAAAGGAAAAAAATGAAGAGTGGTTTACTGCCTGATTTAAGAACAACTCATTAACAAATGACTGGCACCAAAGCCATGGATTAAAGCAAAAGGCAAAAATATGCATTACCACCTTTGGGAAAGCTGATGATATGCTAATTACATTTATAGACAGCACCCCCCTGAAGGGAAGGCCCAGTGCTACATAATCTGGGTACATTGGTTGATAGCAGTCTGAACTTTGACCAGTGAACACCATGTATCCACAGTAGTAAAGAAATCCTTCTATGTAGCGCATGTTATAAGTAAAGGTATCGCATCTAGATCCAAGGATGTTTTAATTCCATTATACTCTGCCTCCATCAGAACAATAACGGAGTACAATGCTTCCTTTGGCATGTACCTCATAAGACACCTGCAACAACTGGAGAGACTGCAGAGGGTTTTGACCCAGAAATTACAGGGTACACAAAACAAGTCTAGCATGGAAAGACTGCAAGTATGGTTACTGTATTCCATCTTCTACAGGTTTCTAAGGGGTGAGCTGTGCCTGGCTTACAGGGCAGTCTCTGACCCAGCCCTGATGAAAATGCTTTACACTCAGAAATCAAACTGCACAAGCGTCATTCGCCTCAGGGATCTTAACCTAGCCTCTGATGTGAACAAGTCATGCTGGAGAGAGAGAGAGAGAGAGAGAGAGAGAGATCTCCCAGAGACCGCGACTTCTCTAACAAACTTCCAATTCACGTGAAACAGAGCCCCTCCCTAACCCTCTTCGAATGGAACCTAGATCAATGGATGGGTGACTACACATTCACACTTGGGTTGGCACCCAAGTCCCACCTGGACAGAAGTTGGTATTAACCACCATAGACCCTTGTCTCTGCAAACTTCACTCACCTAACCACTGACACTTGGGGCAACACAGGATAAATATAGCTAGGCTTGTAATGGCTCTAAGGCCATTAGCCCAGTAGTAACCTTCTCATATGAAGAATCTTGGGCATAAAAAGATTACTATGAAGAGACACCCTGTCTCCATGAAAAAAAAAAACAAAAAAGGAGAAATGGCCATAAGGGCCTGAAGCTCAGAATCCCTCCAAGCAGAAGAAACAGCAAGCAACAAGACAGTCTTCCAGGAGCAGTGTTGTAGAGAAACTGAAGCGGCAGGCTCAAATGGAGCCTGGATCAAAATTTCCAAAACAATTTAAGGTCACAAGGAGGAGAAATAGGCTTCCTTGGGAGCCTACAATGCAGGACACCTTAAAGAAACTGTTTGACCTTAAAGCGAGAAGCCAAAAAAGGATTCGGGGGCAGACAGGCAGAAATAGCTCACAAATGGGCTGTTACAGAAGAACAGGCTAAGCCAGACTAGAGCAACTCACTCAAATAAGATCAGAGGTACCTCCCCACTGAAAAAGGGTCCTGGCTATGAGCATGGCACCAGACTGAAAATCCCTTCCATTTGGACATACAAGACTTGCTGTCTGCAGATTTTCTTGCCTCCTGTAAAATCGTGAGCACATCCTCAGAAAAAGGTACCTAAAATGGATCAAAACCTTATTACCCATACCGTCAGTAGAGGAGCGGACAAGGGAGGATACATAAGTGACCCCTTGTCCTGTGTGAGGAGGTCCAATAGATGAGGTAATTTGTGGTGATTGCCCCTGGCTAGATGCATTAAGGGGGGGGCACTACTGCCTTGGTCAAAGGGTGTCACTAGCAAGACTTTTGGGGAGTCTAGCTGAATCTTCTGCAGGACTCTTGGAAGCAGATGAAGGGGAGGGAAGGCAGAGAGAAACATTCCCTTCCAATGGAATGAAAGGGCATCCCATCTTCTGCATTAGATGGCAAGGCATTCTAACAGAAAAGAGGGGGCTGTTCAGATGGGAGGCAAAAAGACCTACCTGTGGAATACCCCCACCAATGGACTATGTCCAGAAACACATCTCTGTGAAACATCCATTTCTGAGCCAGTGTTTTGGACCTGCTTAAAGAGTTTGCCACTACATTGTGTTCTGGAGGAATATATACTGCTGAAAGAGTTAGCACCTGATAGCCTGATCCCAGGCCTGAAGAGCCAGCCTGTAAAGAGACTTTATACCTCCCTACTTTATTGACATACCACATCACTGTGGTTATGGTCTGTGTAAAATGTCAGTGAGACCTAGAGACAGCATGGGGTGAAAAGCCTGAAGGGCCAGAATCAGAGCAGTCATCTCTGATGTTGATATGGTCTGATGGAAGGGCCAGAGACCTTAGACTTTTAGGTGACCACAAGAGGCCCCCCACCCTATGTCTGAGGCATCAGTGAACAGGTCTTGAGAAGGAACCGGAGGATGAAATGGCAGGCTTGCTTGAAGGTAAGTTGCTGAATCCACCACTCCAATTCCTGCTTGAGTCAAGGAAAAAGAGAGGTACTCTGAAATCCAGATAGTAACAATGCTGAAGCCAAAATGACTTGAGGTACCATTGAAGCTTCTACATACGCAGTCTGGCAAGACAAAACATTGGAATAGAAGAGGCCACAAATCCAAAGGCCCAAATAAACTCTCTGGCTGGAAAGGCAGGTACAGGAAGGAAAGACTGAAAGAATTCTGTCAAAAACGAAACCTTTGGAGGTGGAAGAGAGGCCAACATTAGCACTGTCTGAATCCTGCAGCCCAGATGCACATGATCCTGAGAGGGAGTCAGGACAGACTTTTTGGAAGAGGATAGTGAACCCCAGACTTTGAAGGAGAGATATGTTGAACTCTAGAGCCTGTAACAGGCAGCTGAGAGAAGGTGCCTGAATCAACAGGTCATCTACAGGAAAAATATGAATGCCTTACAGCCTGCAAAAGGCAATCACAGGAGCTAGATGTTTTGTGAATACCATTGGGGCAACAGAGAGGCAAAAGGGCAAAGTGAAGAACTGAAAATAAGAGGAAGAAATAAAAACTTCCTGAAAACAGGGTGAATAGGAGTATGAAGTTAAGCATCCTTCAGAATCAAGGACACCAGAAAAGCCTGAGGCAGCAACAGGGGAAAACAAGGTCTGATGAGAAAAGCATCTGACAAGGAACCTTGAGAAAGGTGTCCAGCAAGGAGAGATCCATAATAGATGTCCAAGATCCCTTCTTTTGAGGAACTAGGAACATTCTGGAGTAAAATCCTTTTCCTACTTGGGAACAAAAGAAAGGCTGAATAGTTTTCTGGTCATCCAGGGACCTAACCACCACTGAGAAATAAGGAAGCTGCTCTCAAGGAGGCTGAGGAATCACTGAAAAAAGGAGGGATTTCCACACCATGAAGTAACCTTGACAGGTGATAAATAGAACCCAAGAATCTGAGGTGTGTTGCCGCCAGTATAGAAAACATAGGGACAGCTGAAGGGACAAAGGAACCTGGCTGAGGGTTGGGGGGACAAGGTGTCAAACAGAAGTAGGCTTACCTGACAAAGGACACTTCTGAGTCATAGCAGCCTGAGAAGACTTAGCAGGTGGAACTCATCTACCACCCTTCATGTCTTTAATGGCTTGATGAGGTTGCCTGCGAACAAAAGCAGATCTAGCAGGATACAGCCTCTGGAACGTAGGGGATAGGGGACACACATGTTAAGGTCCTGCAAATCTACCTTTTCCTTGAAGGTACTTAAGCATATCAGCAGCAGCAGAACCAGAAAGACTTTTATTATCCAAAGGAGCAACCAGCAGCTTGGCCTTATTGTTTTCAAGTAATGACTGCAGGCAAAGCCAAGAGTAAGAACCTCATGACAAACCCAAAGGCAGCTGCTCTGGAAGAGGCATCAGACACATCAGAGCTATACTTACTAGAGTGGCAAGCCACCTCACAGGTAGAACCCAAAACAGATGAACCTTCAGAAGAATCAAGAAGGTCAGAAATAACCTGACAAGCCTGGGCAAACAATACCAGAGAATATCTTGTCATGTGAGTCTGGTAATTGATGGCCCTAAAGAACAAAGTGGAAGCAGTGTAGACCTTCTTTCTAATTCCCTCCATGGCCCTACTATCATTATCTGAAATCAGAAGCTTACTAGAGGGCAAAAGCTTAGAGAAGCTGAAGGTGCAGACTCAAAAGGAGTCTGGGTCAAAAAGTGTGGAATGTGGAAGTCTGGGAAGAGTCCTCAACAAAACTATGCAGGACAGCCTTAGCTAAGCCTGCTCTAGCACTGCAAACCATGCCCAGGAAACTAACACCACAGCAGTATCAACAGAACAACACAAATAGGAATTGACAATCCTCAGGAACCTTACAGAACCTAAGTTTCTTTGAAAAAGGGCGCGGAGAATCAGGGGTCTTAGAGACAGTTATAAAGGTGTCCAACAATGCAGCCAGCACAAGAGGTACTGTAGAAGGTTGAGGGATGTCCACCTGAAGCGATTCATCTACTTTGGGTATATGACACCAAAGAAGAATCCCACAAAGTATTACATCATTCTGGCTACTGTTTCCTCAAAAGACAACTCCTCAAAAGGAGACTCACGGCTAATGGACTCCTCTTCAGAGACAAGAGCAAAATGAGATGGCATCTGAGAAGAGTAAAACAAGGACTTCATCAGATTCCTCATTCGAAGAATCAGGTCCCTTATGCCTTTTGGAGGGAGTTGAAGTCCAAGGCATTAAACAAGGCCCTGAGTAACTGGCCATTCCCTTCAAGGGTCCTTGGGGCATACAGAAGAATATTTAGTCTTCTGTGGTTTCCCCTTACAACTGGAGCAGATGCCTGCAAAGCTTCAGAGGACACATGAAAATGATCCAGAGGAATTCTAGGTCAACACTGGAGACCTTACAGAGGCATCACCCACTTCTAGAGAAGTCCGGTGAAGGCTGAACAGCTAAACAATCTGGCAAAGATTTTTTGGCCTTCTTCTTGCTTAACTGGAGAATCTCAAGGTTAGTAGATTCCACCATATTACTCTGGGCTAACTCTGATTCTTGAGAAAGATGGCAAGGGAAGACTATCAACTTCTAAGGGTCTTGGGTACAAACATCTAACAAATACTACAGGATGTATGGTTGTGGGAAGCACCCAAACAAGAGACACTGCTTATGATGATCCTTATGTGAAATATACCACCCACACTCATACCCGGCCTTAGGCATCGGCCAACTAGGCAACTGCCTAGGGTGCCACTCCAGCAGGGGCACTTTTCCAGTATTCTGGATGATGTAGTTAGACTACGATGGAGGCACAGGGTGGTGCTGGGGGGCACTGCTGAGATCTTTTGCCTAGGGCACCAGTTGACCCAAGGCCAGTCCAGCCACACTGACATTTTCCATTCTTGGATGAAATTAAAAATCCAGGTAGCCAAAGGAAAATGAGGGCAAAAGTAAAAAGAGAAACAACCACAAGGAGGGCACTTATCTGATGGTTAAGTACCCAACACTCAAGTCATAGCTGGCTCTACAGTCAGGCACACTGATGTTCCACTCACCAGGCTAAACAAGGAGAAAGTTACTGTCAGCTGCCAGGATCCGCCACATAATGCACACACTCCGGTCACTCCTCAAGTACAAATATGACTGTCATTGTCCATGCTGGTGGGAATGAGCTGAGACATACCTCCCTGGACTACATGAAGAGCGACATGGAGGAGCTCTCAGATCTTGCAGCCCAGGCTGGTAGGACCCTAGCCCTGAGTAGCAACCTGCCATCACCCAGAATACTACTACAGTACAAGGCCAAATGACTGACTTCAACAAATGGCTAAGCTTCTGGTGTCATTCTAAAGGGAACCAGTATCTGTCTGTCTGGGATGACATGATCAACAGACCACAATGCTTTGCCAGAGATGGCCTGCACCTGTCATCCTTGGGACCCCGGATACTGGCTAAGGCTCTTACCACCCCCTAAAGTGCCTTTTTTTAGGCAAGGTTCAAATGACAAATTCACCACCATAACAGGTACAAGCAAGCAAAATCTGAGGATAATGCTACTCAATGCTAGAAGTCTAAACCTCAAAATGCATTCACTCGAGGCACTCCTTAAAATGGAGAATATGGACATTTGTGCAGTGACAGAGACCTGGTTCAAGGCTCCAGAGAGCACCCCTGCATTACCAGGTTATAATTCATACCACACCTTTCGGCCACCTAACCTGGACTGAAACACTAAAGGCATAGGCGTGTCCATATTCATTAAGGATAATCCACACCTCCAGGCAAGTTGCTCAGCATAATGCATCCGAGATTATCCAAGTGCAACTAACTCTGGGCAAGACTGCAATCCAAACTAACTTGCTACAGATCCCCCACCATGCCCCAGGATTCCCACTCTTCATTTTTTGATGCACTGGAAAATATTAGGGTACAACCCAACACTAATAATGGGCGATTTCAATTACCCCACCATTAAATGGGAAAACTACTAGTGTACCAACTCTTTTGCTCAACGTTTTCTGAAATTCATAAATTCCAACGCCTTGGATCCACTTATCCACACCTCCACCAGGGGCAGCAATATCCTATACCAGGTCATCACCAACATGGGCGACCAGTGTTCCACAGCAGAGGTCAATTCCTCATTGGTCAGATCAGACCACAAGCTAATCACCCTAGACATCCACATCCCACCCCCCAAAGGGAAACCACCGTAAAAAATTTCTCCAAAGCAAACTTCACAGTTCTTAAGACAGAAGTGGCAAACTTCATGACACCCATGCAGACAGACAATAGAGGCACGACTGCTGAATCCTACACAAACACTTTATACACTTACACGAGTGCATGGATCGTGCTATCCCTAACAGAACCAAGATGCTATCCTCCAAAAAAAGAAAGCCAATCTGGTGGTCCCCAGCCATAAACAAACTCTACAAAAGAAGAAAAACTGTTGCAAAAGAGTAAAATCTTATGATTGGAGGAACTCCCTGGTCAGCCTCAGTAAGAAGCAGAGATCCGTCAAAATCCTCCAAAGCTAGTTATGAAAACAAAATTGCCATGGATTCTAAAGACAACCACAAAGCATTCTATAGCTATGTCAAGAATCTCAATGGCAACACTCAGATGTGCTCTGAGTTGCAGCACAATGGCACTAAATATACAAAACCAACTGATATTACCAACATCCTGGCAGATAGGTTCAGTGCTAACTTTACCCCCCTCTCACCCCCTAAAGGGCCTACCTCTATACCGGAAGAATGCAAAGTTCCTCTAATCATGGCTGCACAGGTAAAAAACACACACTCCAAAGCCAAGAACACAGCATCCATGGGAACTGACAACATCCCAGGCTGCGTTCTACATGAACAACAGAATGAACTGGCACCCCACCTAAGCATTATGTTCAATCAT
Organism: Protopterus annectens; assembly: GCF_019279795.1. NCBI lineage: Eukaryota > Metazoa > Chordata > Ceratodontiformes > Protopteridae > Protopterus > Protopterus annectens. The sequence goes on from NC_056743.1 coordinate 1,118,522,864, forward strand.
AGCCTCATCTCAAGCTTCGTGCCCACTGAATGGTGCACAGCGATTGCTATCCCACTCCACAAAGGGGGAGCCACCACAGACCCCGGGAACTACCTAATGAGGCTGGTCTGCAATGCCATGGAACGTATCATCATGGAACTTATAAACAAAGACATTGGTAATCTCCAAACTCTGGACCCCACCCAGTTCGGGATTGTAAAAGGCAGATCATGTC
>NC_056743.1:1118528077-1118530577 GCF_019279795.1 Protopterus annectens
GAAGAGGTGGAAAAGCATAAACTGTCATTGTTGTCCAACTGAAAGCAAGTGCGTCCACTTTCCAGGCCTGTGGATGAAAGGTCCCTGAGCAGAATTTTGGCAATTGGTGATTTTTGTGGGAGGCAAAGAGATCTATGTCTGGCCTTCCCCATGCTTGAATTATCTTTGTAAAAACTTGAGGATGCAACTTCCATTCGTGTGGATCTGTCATATTTCTGCTTAGGTTGTCTGCCAGCATGTTTTCCTTGCCTGGCAATTACTGTGCTCGAAGTTAGATTTGTAATTCCAGAGCCATGTTCCAAAGAGACATGGCCAGCCTGCATAGGGGGTATGAATGGGTTCCTCCCTGTTTGTTTATGTACCACATTACTGTGGTGTTGTCTGTCCTTATCAATAGCTGGCCTGGATGCAGTACATCTTTGAAAGCTATAATAGCATTTATTACTGCTAGCATTTCCTTTTGATTGATATGTAGGTGCTTTTCTTTTTGGGACCATTTGCCCTGAATGCACCGATCTGTCATGTGCGCCCCCCAGGCGTAGTCCGAGGCGTCTGTTGTGATGACTTGATTTGCTTGAGGCTTGTAAAATGGGAGACCTGTGTTTCTTTAGCATGCTTGAGCCCACCACAGAAATTCCTTTTGAAGACATGGAATTAGTGGTATTATTGTTTCCAAATTGTGGCTGTGTTGAGACCATAGGTTTTTTAGGTACCATTGAAGTTTCCTCATATGCAGCTTTGCACATGGGATTAGTAGGATGCAAGATGCCATGAATCCCAGAGCCTGCAGGATTTTCCTTTCAGTCAGCCTGGTGAAAGTTGCCAGTTTTCTGAAGTACTGAGTTAGTTGCCCTTGTTTCTCTGGCATGAGGTAGGCCATCTGGGTGTTTGTATCCAAGCTGGCACCCAGGAAAATTATTGTTTGAGAGGGTATTAGTCTTGATTTCTTTTTGTTGACTGTGTATCCCAGAGAATTCAACAACATTATTACAAAAGCCAGATGTTTCAGAAGTATGTGCTTGCTGTCCGCTTGGATCAGGCAGTCGTCCAAATATGGGTATATTTGTATCCCTTGAAGTCTGCAGTAGGCAATTACTGATGCCAGGCATTTCGTGAATACTGTGGGCGCAGTAGATAAGCCAAAGGGCAATGCAGAGAATTGATAATGGGTTGAACCTGCAATAAATCTGAGGTATCTTCTGCAATCTTGTCTGATTGGGACATGCGGGTATGCCTCCTTGAGGTCCAATGTTACCAGCCAAGACTCCTTGCCCAGCATGGGAAGAAGCTGCTGTAATGTGAGCATCTTGAATTTTGGTATGAGTGAAAGTGTGTTTAGGATGGATAGGTCCAAAATAGGTCTCCAATCTTTTCCCTTCCTTGGTACCAGGAATAGTCTGGAATAAAAACCTTGACCCTGTTCTTGTGCAGGTACCTCTTGAATAGCTTTCATGTCCATGAGATCTGAAATTTGTTTTTGTGCCTCTACCCTTTGATTGTGTGGCAGGTTTGGCATGCCTCTCATTTTTGGAAGGGTGTGAAAGTGGAATCTGTAGCCTCTGTCTATAATGTCCAGGATCCATTTGTCTTTTGTGACAATATGCCAATTGTTCGAAAATAATGCCAGTTTTCCGCCTAAAGGTGCTGCCATTTCAGCCTTGCTTGGCATGCAAAGGGGAAAGTCATTGGGTCTGCTTTCTGAATGGCTGTGAACTATCCTCACCACCTCTTTGTGTAGGTGCTTGCCATTGTCTGCCTCTAAATGATCCTTGAGATTGCCCTCTGCCCCTCGGGCGACTGTATCTACCTCTTTGGGGTCTGTCCGTGGCTGGAAAGGACCAATTTTTGGAAGGCCAATTTCTACTGAAACGTGGAGGTTGTACCTGTAGGAAATCATTCACTGTTTGCATTGATTTTGCCTTTTCCTCCATTTTCTTTAATACCTCCTCAGCTTTAACACCAAACAATACATCTTTTTGCAGAGGGGCATCTAGTAATTTAGCTTTGACATGATCTGGTAAGGTTTGCTCTTTGAGCCAGGCATGTCTATGTATGACTGATCCTGTAACAGCAGCTCTACATGAGGCCTCTAAAGCATCAAAACCACATTGCAAGGTATGTTTACCCACTTGTTCTGCACTATGTATCAAATCCTGCAACTCCTTCAAGTCTGGTTGTTCAGGTTGTGACATTTTGCTTCTCAACTGTGATAACAGAAACTGTTGGTACTTTAACATATGGAACTGACAGTTTAATGCCCTCATGGTTAAGGTGGCCAAGGTGTATACCTTTTTCCCCCACCTTTCTAAGGCTCTGGAATCTCTCTCTGAAGGTAATGGATTTTTAGCAGTGGAGGCCTTAATTCCCTTGGGGCCCTGTCAAATAGTTTCTGGGTCAGCCGCATGGCTTTTGTATAGGAATTGGTGTGAGTCAGGAACCCGGGTAATACCTGTCAGGCTTGACTGGGGCTGGAGGTAAAGAGTCTAGGTTAAGGCAGGCC